>NC_057808.1:16453024-16456701 GCF_018294505.1 Triticum aestivum | reverse complement strand
GCCCCACACCCCTATGATAGACACCGATGCGCCGCTTCCCCGGGGAACAGGCGGACTAGGTGCTCCGCACGCCCAAGCGGGTGCTGCTTCTTTTAATTGTGGTTCAACTGACCCTGAATTGAAATCCAGGCGGGCTACTGACCTCTAGCAAAGGTGAAATAGTAAAAGGGAGGAAACCTTGTGCATTTAGTATCACGAAGAAGATGCAGTAAGAAGCGCTCAACTAGTTTCTTTTGTGGGATGAATACGATGTGAGCGGAGACGTAAGATTTGCACGAATAAGGGAAGAGGAGTACCTCTTTCTGCTGGCAGTGCTGTGTCCTCCTTCTGTTTTTCCGACGATCTTCTTGTTGTTCGCCGGAAACCAGAAGTTGTGGAGGACGGTGCAGCCTTGGACGAACCCATGGCCAAGTTGTTGAGTGTGGTGCGGTGGCCGTCTGTCGACGGCGGGGAAGCAGATCCGAGGCGGCGAACGACGGCGTAGCGGGAACAGCTCCGGTGCGGTGGATGGTTGCACAGTGGAGCCGCAGCAGTGAGGCGCAGGATGGCGTGGTCGGAGTGGCTCTGGTACGGCGCACGTCGGCGTCGGCGTCGTGGAGGCAGCTCTGCCTCGGCTTCAGCTACTAAGTCCTTGAGGGCGTTGCGGTTGCTGTTGCGTTGGACGACGACGTCGGGGTACCGGCTCCGGCGTGATGGAGGAGGGCGGCGGTGGATTGGCCGCTATGGGGTGGAGGACGGAGGAGGCTGGGGTTTCGCGGCTGGTGGAGAGGGCGTTTTCGCGCCCACGGAGTATGAATGGGGAAACGGAGGGAGGCGGGGAACTAAGGGGGAACAATGTTTCGGTTTGAGACGCACTTGTTTGAAATTTGGGGAAAGTTACAAACTTTGCCCCCATCTAAAATTTCGGACATATTGCGGGTTGGGGGTAGGACAGTCATGTCAGGTGTCCCAAATGTGGGCGGGATAGATTTCGGCCGAGCGCATGGGTAGGCGCCAACGGCGTATGAATGCTTCTCGGAGGCGGTTGAGACTAGCGTCTTGGTGAAGTTACAAACCTACCCCGGTTTAGACCTTTGGACATCGGGCCGATAGGCTACACGGGCCAGAGTCAGGACAGTAATTTCCTACCACCAAAACATTAGTCTCGTGCGGTTTCGGGTGACCAGAGGCCTATTTGGCGCTTCCTTCAATATTGGGGAGCAGAAGCATTAACGTTTTCGGTTCTCTTGAATTGAACTTTCAGGATTTGTCAAACTTCACAAATCTTTAATCTTGAAAACCCTAAAGCTACGATTATTTTGGAATGGAGGGGGTACATTTGAATATACATTGTACACGAGTATATATTAAAAAATATGCAACTTACCTTAGTTCATGCATGGTTCCAGATATAATCTCCTTGGTTGCAAAAAAAAAGTTAGATATGCGTATGAATATATATAGCATGTTCAAACTCACAACAAAGATTGATGCCCCCTTTTACATCTGATTTATAAATGCCATTATCTCGGGTTCAAATAGATGAATGAACTTCCTATGAATTCGAATCTTCGAAACCCCCTTTATGTTGAATTCGACATGTATTCTATTTCATAGCTAGCAATTTGGAATGTATCCATGCAAGTGACAAATGTATAAAGTGCTTCACACTAACAACATGGAGTGCACTAATTAATGTTTATATATGAATTGCAAAAGCATCCATTGCCTGTATTTCAAACCGCTCTCACTCTATGGATCGATAATATGAAATAAACACATGCACAAGCTAGAATTCAATAGAGTATGGGCGTCTGATAGACCGATTTTCGTCCATACGCAATTTGCAAAATTCATGATCTCATCCAAAAATAATAATGCCATTTATATTTTAATTTAATGCGTAGAACCGCCTTTTACACGTTGATGCACTATGCCTCGCCCCGTTCTCACAAACGAGTTATATATCTCTCTATCTAACACATAAGTGCACACACTATATGTGCATCGGCATTTCTCTTTCACACATGCTCACAATCTCTCTCAGGGTGTCGGGGTGTCTCACGCACATGCTCTCTCTGTTTCTCTCTCTCTCTCTTTCTGACTACTATGTACCACTCTTTTCACTAATCTCAGTTGGAAAACACTATTTCTCTCACATGCATATATACACATGCACGGTCTCTACTAGCCCTCTATACGCACATATATTTGCCTACGTGTCTCCTGCACGCACATTATCTTTAGGCCTCTCTCGCACACATTGCCCCCCCTGACACACCTCTCTCTTAGTAGTTGGCAGATATGATTTCATCATATCATTCGGTAGGATATCCCTGGCTGTTAGGCTGGATGGTAATACGAGCCAAAGTTTTACCCTAGTTCGGATCGGACCCTTGCAGTTGAAGAAAGAGCCTACTCCTGGTACTGTATATTAGTGATAGGGGTGTGTACAACGTACACGTGAATACCAGGCATTGTGCGTGTGTGTATACTATCGACGAACTAGCCCCCAAGCTTGTATAACATACTAAGGGCCTAGGGTTACAAATCATATATAGTCGGCTTATCACCACTGGGGATAGAGTCCTCCACGAATCTGGTAGCTTCGTGTTGTACGCCGAGTCCTCCACATGGGTCTTCGTATAACACGTCTCGGTCCAACCTATATGTGGTGCAGGATGGAACCGACCCATGAGTCTTCATGTTGACCCACCACAACTAGAAATGATGTGCCCACCACACCACACACGCAATTGGCCACTAAGAAAATAAGCATATACAATAGTACAATGGTATCTAGCTCACGATACGTCTCCATATTTTGTTGATGACACTGGCGGACTTTGCATTTGATGCGTGCTCCGTATTTTGTTGACGACACTTACGGTCATTGTATTTGAAGCGAAAGCACGATATGGTCACTAGACTTCAGAATAAGCTCATCACGGTCACCACAAACATTTTGTCGTGCTAACCAACATGTGGTTGGATGGTTAGAGGACAGTGGTTTCTCGAGCCCACCAAGGTTAAAGTCCCGGTGCTCGCATTTATCTTGTGTTAATTTCAGTATTTTCCGGCGATGTACGTTCAGTGGGAGGAGATGTTCCACACGACTACGAGGCACCTATGGTGACTTCGTAAACTCTCAAGATCATATATGCTGGCCCACTCTCTCGAAGGTGCTCATAGGGGTAGGGTTCGCGTGTGTGCGCTTATAGCGGTGAGTGCTTGCACGTATATATGAGCCCTTGCGTCTGTACCGTGTTAAACAAATACATATCATGATTATACGGTCACTGGCTCACCCGTACAACTCCGTATTTTGTTGATGACACAATCAATTGACCAGTCAAACATTCCACGCGGCGCAACTAGTGTTGCACCATCGGGGCGCGTAACCGTGGGGCCCACCTGTCAGCCCGTATATGAAAGAAAGAAATGGTAGTTTGAGTCTGTACTGTGTTAATAAAATAGGAGTACATTTTAGGGTGATCATACGGTCACTGGCACACCATACAGCTCCGTAATTTGTTGATAACACGATCAATTGACCAGTCAAACGGTCCACATTCAGCAGCGCACATTACCATAGGACCCACCCGTCAGCGCATATATGAAGGACAGAAATGGTAATAAATTAGTGGTCGGTGGGTATTCCAACTCGTGAGACCTCTAGTTGGCAGTCACCGGTGGTT
>NC_057808.1:16438969-16452763 GCF_018294505.1 Triticum aestivum | reverse complement strand
CGGCGGCAGACCGGCGGTGGGGAGTGGTTTCGGGGAGGGCGGGCCGGCCGCGGGCTGCGGGGGCTGGCGGTTCGGCCGGTGGTGGCTGGCGGCTCAGGGGGGTGGAGTTTGATGATAAACTGGAGGCCCTTGATTTCGTATCCAAAGGCTGGAAAATCTAATAACCAGAGATGAAAAAGTCAGTCGACTGACGTGTAGCCTCACCCCGCACGTACACATGCACGCACGCAAGACACGCACGCATGTAGGCGTGCAACACTGACACGTACACACGCACGCATGCTGGCGTGCAACACTGACACGTACACATGCACTCACGAACACACGCACGTATGCACCCATGCATGCAACACTGAAATGTACCCTTGCACGCACGCAACACTCGCACACCTGCATGCACACAGCACACGACGCAAGACACACGCTCAACCTATACATGCATGCACCCTTTGTTAAGGACATGGATTGTTACGGGTGTTAATCAATCTTATCTGTGATAAGCAGAACATTGATGTTTGCAGTCGTCTTTATGAATCACAACGTATCGAACGGGCTATCAACATAGTAGGCTTATCCACATGAAAAAGATGACGTCATACTCAATGAACAATCATCAGTTTATGAAATGCCCGCTTCTGACCGCCCTGGCCCACCAAAGGTTCCTCTGCTGTGCGCTGCCTGCGTTGGGTCACCGACATGCAGGCCATGCACCCAAAGAGCCCATACGTCAGTGGAAGAATGGCGCGGTGTCCTAGGTCAGAGTCAAGGGTGCCACTCGCGGCACGCCCGGCTGAACACGCCTCCGTGCCGCATTCAAACGCCTCCATGAAACCCGCCCGTGTGGAAGCCGAGAAACCCACTCTGGACACACGTCCGTTCATGACCGGGCCGACGTTAAACGCAACGCCGGCCCAGCTCCTCCCGTCCGTCGTCTATTTAATCTCCTATTTAAACGAGGCCAAACGCCGGCCAAGAATCGCACACCTCCGCCGCTCCCCTATCTCCTCCACTATTTTGTCCACTCTTACAATGGCTTACGAAGAGTAGTTATTCCGCATCAAAGCCGGCTGGGTAGCCCGCCGGATACGAGCTATGCAGCTCGCTGATCCACCTCCCTCCCCTCGCCCGACGGAGCCAGTTGCCGCCCCAAGCCGGCGCGCGGGTCAGCAACTCGCCGCTCCAGGCCAGCTCGACGAGGAGCGGCGCACGGGCGTCGTTGCTGCCGTCCATGCCGCCGCCTCGTACCGCGTCTCCCGTTTCTGTGGCCGAGACTCCCATGCCGGCGGCCGCGCCATGCAAGCAGCGACAGAAGCCGGGTGCGCGGAGAGCGACGAGTCGGTGGCCAGCGCCTCCGCGTCCGCCGCCATCATCGAGGAGAAGTAGAACACGGGAGGCCGCCGGCGTACACAACAGGTGTCTTGCCGGATCCTTTTGTTGTGAGGACCCTCCTCGACCCCGCATGGGCTCCACAGAAGAGGGGAATGTTAGGATGAACTCGAGCCGGTGCCGGCCATGGCGAAGTAGTGGCCGATGATGAACTCGAACCGGTGCCGGCCACCATCATCTTCGGCACCAGCCAATGATATCAGTTGGGTAGTGGGGAAGCGAGCCGTCCTTTGCGCTGAAGCATATACCTTCGGGGCTCCCGGCAGTTCGGTGATCGTGCTGCCGGACATGAGGAACACAAATCGATCGGCGGGCGACCATTTAGGCCAGGTATTATATACCTGTCTCTTCCAGAACTAGCACCGCGTAGTTCATTTCAATGTAATGAAATCTGCCATGTTTGTATGAAAATCCGGTATATTATATGATTTCCATCATTGTTTATATGAAATATCAGTTTGTCTACGTGTTTGCTGAATTTCGTCCGATTGGTTGAGTTTCTGTCATAATGTGTGCGGCTATGGTTGGATGGCGTAATTTGCGGGTCGCCGGTCGGTCTGCGCGTGGCTCGGGCGGCGTTGTGGGACAAAAAAACACAGCTCGTGCGAGCTCGTCTCCAACGTGCGCGCTGGACGATGCATGACAGCATGAGCACCCGAGCCATTCCTCGTTCATCGGTGGCAAGGGCACCGGTGGACAAAAGGGTCGCCAATATTTTGGCTACCCCGGGCAAGATCCAAACAGCCCCTCCCAACAGATTCAAATCCCTCGTTCGCCGTGGAATTTTGCCATGTGTTGTTTTCATGAACTAGCAAGTTGCCCGTGCATTGCACGGAACATCAAGATGAATTTTTTTACAAACTCCCGCATGCATGCAAGGGATAATTAATGTCCTCCATTGCTAGTACCACGAGGCAAACACCATTAATATTGCATCGATTAGTGTTAGTGGCCTTGTATATCTGCAAATTGTAATTTTGATAGTGGCCCCTTGTATATAAAAATGGAGGGAGAAAGATGAGAGATAAGGTGAGGAGGAGTGGGGCGTGGTGGTGACTGGTGGTCGGACTGGGCGGAGGCATGGGGATGGACGGCGCATTATGTCTAGGTTTGTATCTCTCTCACACACACCCACGTAGGTGGGGGACGTGCACGAAGAGAAGAGGTGCACGCACGGCGCACGTACTCCCGTCTCTTTCCCAACCACACCCGCGCGGGTACACGGTGGAGCTCATTTCTGTACGAAAAAGGCAGCCCACGTGGTAATTTCGCACGTGTACTGGTTGTCCACTTGGTGGAGGGAGGATCGTCTACCACGGGTGAACAAACAAATTGCGACTTGACGCGTTATATTAAATTAAAAAAAGAGGCAAACCATGTGGGGCCTACCTTAGAGGCAAGGCTCTATACACTGGAGTACTGTTGATGTGTCCCGTCAACTCGCAGAACGAGGAGAAGCTTGCTTAGTACGCCGTCTCCCCCGCCCATGGGCGCGGGGGCTCGCAGGATGAGGTGAAGCTTGCTTACGAGTAGTAGTACTACTACTACTACTGTATGCCTTTACGCCCGCTCCCTCGCCCACGCGCGCGATGGCTCGCAGCACGAGGAGAAAATTTTAGTACTCCCTCCGTTTACTCCTCGTCCCTACTACGTACTTTGGTTAGTACTCCCTCCATTTACTTATACAAGGCCACCATAAAAAAATACATTTTGCATCTATACAAGGCCACAAATAGTAATCGAGACAAAAGTTACTACTCCCTCCTTTCCAGTTTATGGCTCAATTTCAAAATCTCTCCAACCAAGGTAGACGGTGAGTGGTCGAATTAATTTCGTAGTTTGCACAAGTAATTAGTACGCTCGTTTTTCTCAAGAAGTTATGTTTATCGAGGCATTAATTAGAACGAATGCATGAATGACCACTAAATTTCCATGAACTTGTACATGCATTGGTTAGTTTCCTCTTGACACTGCTTGCGTCGGGTGATCTAACGCACCTCGAAATCCAACATGTAATGGTACTACTACTAGTATAGTAGAATTGAGACTTATCAAACGGAAATATGAATGTTTTTTAGATGAGCCCTATAAACCCTAGTGGGTACGTACTCCATAAAAACAGATTTTTCCAAAACTAAGTCGCTCCCTTTCATGAATTCTGTAGTATACTCCTCCGTCGACGCACCCTTTCATGAATTATGTACTTCCTGTCGCCGACATGTGGGACATATAGCAACCGGGTCGACGTGTCAAGCACCAAATAACAGTGCAGAACAGCAGGGGGACGCACCCCACTCGTAGCGGCCCAGTAGTAGTAATGAGCAATGAGACGTCAAATCACAATGCCACACCTTCCCAGACGGACGAAGCAACCATTATTTCAAACTTCGGTTCGCCATCATCTCAAACCACGTAGTATTGCTTCTGCCTCAAGAGGGACACGCGCATCGCCTTGGTACATCATGACACGTGGGACCGCATGACAGGCCATGCTCCCCCGGCGATCGCTCGGTAAAATCACCTCATTTTTACTATACTTCCTCCGTATCGGTTTACTACATGGCATGCACGTCGTTCTAGGTTGAGAATTTAACTGGCTATATATGTGATGAACAGTACTCTAGCCTTTTAAAAAATGTATACTTTTGTACAGTAGTACTATCGATGGATTGCGCCATGGTGCAAAAATTGAAAATTAAAAAAAGGTGGTACATATAGAGAGCGCTCGTCGCCAAATTATGCATATAGTACTATTAAAAAAGCTAGTACGTGCTTAATTGGGGTGCTAAATTCTATTAAAGAAATACTAGTAGTATGTACATACTGAAGAGTTAGAGTAACGAGAAGAAACATAACATAGTTCTGCTGGGGGCTCAGCACAACACACCCCTCAAATTAAACTAAGCACACCTGAAATTAAACTATGCAACTAATCCGGTAGACACTGCATTAGAAGTTTAGAACCACCATGAGCAATGACACTGCCACCTTAGTCGGAGTCCTCGTCCATGTCCTCGACTTCGTCCTTGTCCCTCTTCCTCTTGGCCGATACTTCTTTGCTTGAACCGCACACTTGGCTGTTCCCCTTCATCCAACCCTTGTAGATATTGAAACAAAGGTAGCCATCCATTGCAGCGTAGTGGATGTGGTCTATATCTAGTTCATTCCGCTGCCATGCATGACGATGAAACGTGTAATGAGGTTTCTCCAGTTTACGGTACGAAGGATGACCATGGCTCCTGCCAGGGTCAGCATCGAAGGCTGACGAGAGAGCATCAGCCGATTCTTCTGGAGGTCGAAGGGGTTGCCTACAACGAGGCCTATCCGACCCAGGACTTCTTTGTCGTTCTTAAAGTCTACAATAACGAATTTCAATGTTTTGTCCTTGAGGAAGTTCTTAAAATCCTGGCACTCAACATCGGCATGGCATATGTGGTAGACCAAGCAAACGTTATGTACGCAAACCTGGATCACGGCGGGCTTCTTCCTCTCTTCGTCCTTTAGATCCTTCTCTCGTCCCAGGATTGTGGTGTACTCAACATCTAGCCCAGCCACCCACTCATCATCTGAGTTTTTGTACATGCGTCTGAAGCGAGAAAGGCATCCTTTCACCGTCGTGGAAGAATGGGTGTAGATGACATCGAACTCATCGCCGGTGATGGTTCTAACCTTGTACTCACCGCCAATCGTGGAGATTTGGGACGCCGTGGATTTGGGAGGAGGGTTAGGATTAGTGGAACTACCATAATGTGAATGGACGGGACGACTAGGAGCGAACCGCCGTAGTATTGAAGGACGTGCGGGGACGAGTAGGAGCGAACTGCCAGCATGCGAACGGCAGGGTAGTGGCTTTCCATTCTCCCATGATATGGGCTTCCGAGAGCCCCTGGATCTGAGATCGAACGGTTGCATGGCGTGATTCTAGACCTATGGGTGAATATCCTATCCTGGAGGGTTATTTTGCAAATTTTCAGCAACTTAGCATGCGACCGTTTGATCTCAGATCCAAGGGCTGCCAGCAGCCCGTGTCATGGTCGCACCTACCACGACCGTCGCGTCGCTCGCGCGGTCACGCCCTTGGAGATTTAACACGGTGCGTTAGGCTATCTGATGTTGGCATGTCATACATAGTCATCACTTAGTCACTCATACTACAACAAGGTTGGCTATAAGGTTGGCTATAAGTGTATTTTTTTTACTCCTCTCTATCTCTTTCTTCGTACTTCCTCCGTCCCATAATATAAGAACGTTTTTGACACTAGTGTAGTGCCAAAAACATTCTTATATTATGGGACACAGGGAGTACTAGTATTTATTGCATTTGCCAAGGAGTGACCTCTTCCAATGAAATGGTGTTGGTAAGTTTGCTTCATTTAATTAGCTATAGACTCAAAATTGTCTTTTGACCTAGGTACACGCGCTTAGCACCGTTTCTTCCTTGGGTCACCAAACTAGTCTCTCTCTTCTTGATTAACTTGCCACATCAGACTTTATGCCTATGTGGCAAGCTTAAGCACCTGTAGGAGCAAGTAAAAGTAAGTACAATAGTGCGCTTTACATGGCATTTTTGCATATGTGGAGGAAAGAGAGGCAAGGAAAAAGTGGAGAAGTGGGCTCTCATGCAAGAGCCGGCATCTACTACATGGTGGAGCATTGGGAGAGGCACCTGTATGGAGGTGGTCAGGAATCGGGAGACTCACGCCGGTCGTAGCGCCGCAGTTAAAATGATAATGGCAAGTCAAATCACGGGGCCCCACCTGTCCAGCAGTAACTCGCTGTCAAATCACACAGCCCTACGTTTGCAGTAGCCTACTCCCTCGTCTTCTCGCGTATCTGTCGAACCGACTAGGCGGAACTGCCCCGGCTACCGCGCAGGAAAAGCCCCGCCCTCGACTTTTAAATACAACTACATCCGCTTAGGAATCCAATGATATACTTTTTGTGACATAGTAACTCATATTTAGTTAGTCAAATGGATGACCTAGAACTACGTGCAAGCCCTATAAACCGAGACGCCTAAAAATAAAAAAACCGAGACGGAGAGGGTAGTTCAGCACGTATCTTTTTAGATCAATATAGTCGGGATTCACCAAGGAGCAAAACCAAGTGGTAGGCTGCTCCTGTCGTGTTGGCGTAGCAACTCAAGCAGGGTCAGTCCGCACACGAAATGGCGACACACTTAACAGGACCCCTTTGGCCGACATGTGGCTCATCCATCGTCTTGCTCCACGTGCGATGCACCAAATTACAGTTCGGAGCAGCGGTTGGAATTGTAGGCACCCCGGTCGTAGCGCCGCAGTAGTAGAAAATGAGCGATGAGGGGTCAAATCACAAAGCCCCGCCTTTCCCGCATTAAGCGACGGACGAAGCAACCATCATTTCACTCTAGGGCTCAAGAGCATAAAGAAAAGAGAAAACAATGATGCATGCGGCAGCTACCTAGGGCACCCTAGGGTAGGGGTCTCCACTACAGATCCTTTTTTTTAAGCGCCTCCACTACAGATCGGCTTCTCCCTCATCCTCTTGAAGAAAACCGATGATGAGTGCGGCGGTAGGGTTTGTAGCAGTACTACGGCGTGCGGGGCCACGTCGTAGTAAACGGGTTCGAGTCGACGCCTTAAATATGTGTGGCCGCTTGGTTTTACGGGAACGAGGCAGCATTTTGGGTTCGGGGACCAGTGGAGATATAGTACGTACAAAAAATTGTGGACGTAGGTTCGACCGAAAGGCAATGATGCATGGGCCCTGCATTTTGATATACCCGGGGCGGCGTGAAATTTGCTACTCTACTCAAATCTACTAAGGTACACATGTATTGAACGCATGAGATTTCGAAACCAAATTACGAATAAATACACACTATAGCATGTAAAGCTTTGAGTCATATATGCATGATGTACATGTTCGTTTAGTTCTTATAGTTCATCTCATTCAAAATCAATTAGTTTTATTAAAATGTTAAGATTCATGGGGTTGTGCATTGTAAATCATAAAGTAAAAAACAAATAATGGCAATTCATTTAGAAAAAAATCAATGATGATACAGAAGATTCTAGAACAAAGGAGAAGTGCTTGTGTTTTGAGGTTTGTGCATTATGCTTAAGTTTAACCATGGAGTCTTCTAAATTGTACATGTGGCAGATCTGGTGGAATGTTGATGATATCCAACGGCCAGTAGTGCTCGGATTTGCCTATCTCTGCACTATCGGGTTAGCTTCATCCAGCGACCATCTTTCAAAGTTATTGGCACACTATATAGTTCTTGTGCCATAGTTGCATGTTTTGGAAAAAAGCTACTAGTGGGTTGTACTATCTATTTAGGAATAGAAGATGTATAGATGGAAGTTGTAGGGAAATAGATGACATGGAGCATCTCAATTCCTATGAGTAGGGATTGGCAAAGAGATGTCATTTGGTTCACATCATAGGAACTTTTCTATTGAATCTAGAGATGACATGTATCTCAATTCCTATGAGGAGGGATTAGAAAAGAGATGTAATTTGGTTCATATCATACGAACTTTTCTATTGAATATACGCTAATGTTTATTTTCCTTTGAAATTAAGGGAGTATAGGAATCCATTCATATGAACCAAGTGGCTCTAAAGCTATAGAAATAATATCATGTTTATTTCCTTTGAAATGTGGAGTATATGAATCTATTCCTATGAACCAACACTAGTAGAAAACAGGGCATAGGTCACAGGGCAGTTTTCACATTAGCCCCGGTTCACTCACGAACCGGGACCCATGGGGGCATTCGTCCCGGTTCGTGAGCCCAGGGGGCCGGCCGGGGCCTCGTGGGCATTGGTCCCGGTTCGTATGGAACCATTTGTCCCGGTTCGAGCCACGAACCGGGACTAATGGTCCTCGCTCCTGGCCCACAACCATTTGTCCCTGTTCTTGGCATGAACCGGGACAGAAGACCCGGATTTAGTACCGGTTCATGCCACGAACCGGGACCAATGAGGTGCCTATATATACCCCTCGCCCGCAAGCAAAGCACTCCAGTGCTCTGTTTTTCTCTGGCCGGCGAGGGGAGGGCCTTGTGGTGCTCTAGCTCACCTCCTATGCACATGAGGTGTTCGATGAAATGCCCGAGCCACAGTAGTTAAGCTTTGTCCTCTCGAAGCTCGACCTCAAAGCTCCATTTTCCTCGAGATTTGTCTAGGTTTAGCGGCCCGTCACGTCCAATTCCCGTCTTCACCGCCGTCGACCGCCCGCGCCGATCTCGTCACCGGCACCACCGTGGTGAGCCTCTTGTTCTTATCTTCTTTTTGAAAGAAAAAAATTCTTACTTTAGATAGATACTTGTCTAATTTTCTTACTATTTTATTCCTTCTTATTACATAGTGCGATGGTTTTGGTATCCGCCCTCGTCGGCCCTCGTCCTGTCTATGATTCGGATGTGGTATATATTATCTTTTTATAACTATTTGATTCATTTATTGTTTATGACAAATATACCGACCAGCGTGACATAGATTTTATTTATCTAGGAGGTGGTTGAACCGGAAATTCTAACCGACCCTATTGTCGAGAGGTTAAATTTAGTTGAAGAAGAAAACAATTACTTGAAGGAAAAAATAAAAAAAATTGAGCAGGAGAAGATGATATTGGAGTTGCATGTTGCGGATGTCGTCGATGATCACAAGATCAAGATGGATGCAATGCGCTTGAAGATTAGAAAGATTAGAAAATATGCCATTCATACCGAGGCTTGGTATCATTATGCCGTTGGATCAATTGTTACGTTGGTTGCGATTATGATCGCATTTGTTTTCACATTGAAATGTTTTACATAGTTTCAATGTATGGTTTAATTAATTAGATGCTCTGGAGAGCTATATATATGTTGTTAGATGAGAACTATGTATGTACTTTGGTTCTAATGTGATGATGAACTTCTATTAATTTGGTCACTTAATTATCTATTCATGATGTTCTGTAAAGGTTTTTGACACACTTAATTATATATAATGCACGCAGATGAACCGGCAATGGATGTACGGTGACAGACATACCTCCGAGTACATTAAGGGCGTGCATGATTTTCTCGAAGTGGCTGAGGCAAACAAACAGAATGGTTTTATGTGTTGTCCATGCCCTACATGTGGGAATACGAAGTCTTACTCTGACCGGAAAATCCTTCACACCCACCTGCTTTACAAGGGTTTCATGCCACACTATAATGTTTGGACGAGGCACGGAGAAATGGGGGTTATGATGGAAGACGGCGAAGAAGAAGAGGACGATGACAACTATGTGCCCTCTGAATACGGTGATGCTACAATGGGGGAAGCTGCTGAAGATCAAGAGGAACCAGACGATGTGCCCAATGATGTTGCAAGGGGGGAAGCTGCTGAAGATCAAGAGGAACCAGTGCCCGATGATGATGATCTCCACCGGGTCATTGTCGATGCAAGGACGCAATGCGAAAGTCAAAAGGAGAAGCTGAAGTTCGATCGCATGTTAGAGGATCACAAAAAAGGGTTGTACCCCAATTGCGAAGATTGCAACACAAAGCTCGGTACCGTACTGGAATTGCTGCAGTGGATGGCAGAGAATGCTGTGCCTGACAAAGGATTTGAGAAGCTATTGAAAATATTGAAGAAGAAGCTTCCAAAGGATAAAGAATTGCCCGACAGTACATACGCAGCAAAGAAGGTCGTATGCCCTCTAGGATTGGAGGTGCAAAAGATACATGCATGCCCTAATGACTGCATCCTCTACCGCGGTGCGTACAAGGATCTGAACGCATGCCCGGTATGCGGTGCATTGCGGTATAAGATCAAACGAGATGACCCTGGTGATGTTGACGGCAAGCCCCCCAGGAAGAGGGTTCCTGCGAAGGTGATGTGGTATGCTCCTATAATACCACGGTTGAAACGTCTGTTCCAAAACGAAGTGCATGCCAAGTTGATGCGATGCCACAGTGAGGACCGTAAGAAAGACGGGAAGTTGAGAGCACCCGCTGACAGGTCGCAGTGGAGAAAAATCGAGAGAAAGTACTGGGCTGAGTTTGCAGCTAACCCAAGGAACGTATGGTTTGGTTTAAGCGCGGATGGCATTAATCCTTTCGGGGAGCAGAGCAGCAATCACAGCACCTGGCCCATGACTCTATGTATGTATAACCTTCCTCCTTGGATATGCATGAAGCGGAAGTTCATTATGATGCCAGTTCTCATCCAAGGCCCTAAGCAACCCGGCAACGACATTGACGTGTACCTAAGGCCATTAGTTGAAGAACTTTTACAGCTGTGGAATGGAAACGGTGTACGTACGTGGGATGAGCACAAACAGGAGGAATTTAACCTGCACGCATTGCTATTTGTAACCATCAACGATTGGCCCGCTCTCAGTAACCTTTCAGGACAAACAAACAAGGGATACCACGCATGCACGCACTGTTTAGATGACACCGAAAGTATATACCTGGACAAAAGCAAGAAGAATGTGTACCTGGGCCATCGTCGATTTCTTCCGACCAACCATCAATGTCGAAAGAAAGGCAAGCATTTCAAAGGCGAGGCAGATCACCGGAAGAAGCCCGCCATGCGTACCGGTGATCACGTACTTGCTATGGTCAATGATTTACACGTAATCTTTGGAAAGTGTCCCGGCGGACTAGCTGTTCCGAATGACGCTGAGGGACACGCACCCATGTGGAAGAAGAAATCTATATTTTGGAACCTACCCTACTGGAAAGAGCTAGAGGTCCGCTCTTCAATCGACGTGATGCACGTGACGAAGAACCTTTGTGTGAACCTGCTAGGCTTCTTGGGCGTGTATGGGAAGACAAAAGATACACCTGAGGCACGGGAGGACCTGCAACGTTTGCACGAAAAAGACGGCATGCCTCCGAAGCAGTATGAAGGTCCTGCCAGCTATGCTCTTACGAAAGAAGAGAAAGAAATCTTCTTTGAATGCATGCTCAGTATGAAGGTCCCGACTGGCTTCTCGTCGAATATAAAGGGAATAATAAATATGCCAGAGAAAAAGATCCAGAACCTAAAGTCTCATGACTGCCACGTGATTATGACGCAACTGCTTCCGGTTGCATTGAGGGGGCTTCTACCGGAAAACGTCCGATTAGCCATTGTGAAGCTATGCGCATTCCTCAATGCAATCTCTCAGAAGGTGATCGATCCAGAAATCATACCAAGGCTAAGGAGTGATGTGGCGCAATGTCTTGTCAGTTTCGACCTGGTGTTCCCACCATCCTTCTTCAATATCATGACGCACGTCCTAGTTCATCTAGTCGACGAGATTGTTATTCTGGGGCCCGTATTTCTACACAATATGTTCCCCTTTGAGAGGTTCATGGGAGTCCTAAAGAAATATGTCCGTAACCGCGCTAGGCCAGAAGGAAGCATCTCCATGGGCCATCAAACAGAGGATGTCATTGGGTTTTGTGTTGACTTCATTCCTGGCCTTAAGAAGATAGGTCTCCCTAAATCGCGGTATGAGGGGAGATTGACTGGAAAAGGCACGCTTGGAGGGGGGAACTCAATAATATGCAGGGACGGATATTCTTGGTCTGAAGCACACTACACAGTTCTACAGAACTCTACCTTGGTGACCCCGTATGTCGATGAACACAAGAACAGTCTGCGCTCCAAACACCCGGAGCAGTGTGACGACTGGATTACATGTGAACACATCAGGACTTTCAGCAGTTGGTTGGAAACACGTCTCAGAGGTGACACCACTGTTTGTGATGAGTTGTACTCGTTGTCCAGGGGACCATCTTCGACTGTATTGACTTACAAAGGATACGAGATAAATGGGAATACATTTTACACGATCGCCCAAGATCAAAAGAGCACCAACCAAAACAGCGGTGTCCGCTTTGATGCAACAACGGAGAGGGGAAAGGACACATATTATGGTTACATAATGGACATATGGGAACTTGACTACGGACATGATTTTAAGGTCCCTTTGTTTAAGTGCAAATGGGTCAATCTGTCAGGAGGCGGGGTACAGGTAGACCCACAGTACAGAATGACAACAGTGGATCTGAACAATCTTGGGTACACTGACGAACCGTTCTTCCTAGCCAATTATGTGGCACAGGTTATCTATGTGAAGGACATGTCTACCAGACCGAGGAAAAGAAAATATAAGGAAGCGAATACATCATACGATGAGCCAAAGCGCCACATAGTTCTTTCAGGAAAAAGGGACATTGTGGGAGTGGAGGGCAAGACAGACATGTCTGAAGATTATGAAAAGTTTCATGAAATTCCTCCCTTCAAAGTCAAGGCTGACCCAAGCATCCTGATAAACGATGAAGATTATCCATGGTTACGGCGCAATAAGCAAATGACACAAGCGAAGAAAAAGTGAAGACTTTCGCCCGCAACTATTATGATGATACCATGCCAACTTTGTAATAGACGAATATGATACCATTGTCCGTTTTGTACAAGAAGTGCATCTAGTTTTTGCCATAACCCTCTCAACTTTCTTGCACATGCTATGTGGATGAAATGATGATACCATGCCAACTTTCAACCTTTTCAGAGTTCATTTGAAATGCTTTATAAGCCCTGAGTGCAGAGAGGTTAGGCCCGTAAGCCTGCTTTAGAGAGGAGCTCGACAGCTCAGGCGCACAGCACCTTATAAACAGGTGCGGCTCTCTCTTAGCTAGCGAGGTGGGACTAAACTCACCACCACGCCGCTGTGCAAGGCCATTGGTCCCGGTTGGTGGCACGAACCGGGACCAATTCCACCCTTTGGTCCCTGTTGGTGCCATGAACCGGTACTAATGAGGCTGTGGCCCCATGAGCACCTTTAGTACCTGTTCGTGGCACGAACCGGTACTAGAGTTTCTTACTAGCTAAGCAGTTTTTTAGTCCCACCTCGCTAGCTGAGAGGCACTAGGAGCGGTTTATAAGCCCTGAGTGCAGAGATGATGAAGAAGAGGCGCAATGCTCACGTTGCTTAGCTTCAAGCCTTGAGGAATAAGGTAGACTGCATCGAGCTATGTGCAGTGCAGTCTACACTATTCCGAAAGGCTTGAAGCAAATCAACGCGCATTGCGCCTCTTTTTTATTTTTAATCATTAAAAGCAAAAAGAATTTTCATAAACCACTCCGAGCCCCTCTCAACTAGCGAGGTGGGACTAAACTTTGGGCCGCGGGCAGCGCAAGGCCTTTGGTCCCGGTTGGTGCCACCAACCGGGACCAATGCACCCCCTTTAGTCCCGGTTGGTGCCACCAACCGGGACCAAAGGCCGCCGCTTCCCGCCCTTTGGGCTGCTGAAAAGGGGCCTTCGGTCCCGGTTGGTGGCACCAACCGGGACTAATGCCCACCTTTAGTCCCGGTTGGTGCCACGAACCGGGACTGAAGGCTTTGCTATATAAGTCCACACTTAGGAAATTTTCGAGATACCTCGCCAG
>NC_057808.1:16420838-16437431 GCF_018294505.1 Triticum aestivum | reverse complement strand
TATACCACGGGAGCACCCCCCGGCCCTCTCGCTCGACCAAAACTCTCGAGGACACCCAAACCCTAGAAAAAAACGATGTCGGTCTCCTACCCCCTCCCGCCGCGCCCCTACCCTTGAAGCGTTGCCTAGGCCACCCCAAACCCGGAATAAGCTAGGTCTACGTTTGCACTAATATATCCACCTGCTGTCATGTTTGTGTAATAATTGCCATGTTGTAATATTTGCAGAAACAATGGAGCACAGACGAGATGAGCAAGCAGAAGAGGTGTTGGGGGACATAATCTTAGCTGGAGGTGATATCTTGTCGTATCTTAACGACAATGATGGTCTGGAAGAACAGGGTGAAGAAGCAGGCTACGATGATCGAAGAGTGGAGGAGGAAAGACATGATTATGATGGCTCCGGTGACCCAATGCTGGTGCAAGAAGGAGCCCGTAGTGACGGCTCCGGTGACCAAACAGAGTCCGGCCAGGTAAATATATTAGTTAAGCCTGTGCTGACTAGCTAATTGATGCATTCATTGTTTTGGTATGTACACATATTAATTAACACTCATCTTTCTTATTTTTTCTAGCCCTCCGGATCGAGCACAACTGCGGTAAAGAGACGAGGCCCGAATAGAAAGTTGCGCTCGGATGAAAGGTTTGAGATCACAGCAATCGCGCGCGACGGCCAACCGATTGAACCCCTCCGGACAAAGGATGCTTTTGCTGCTCAGTGCGGGGTTCTAGTTAGGGACAAGATCCCGATCAGCATCCACCAATGGTATAAGCCTAAGAAAGAAGACCCTGAGGTGTCTTATGTCAATAACATGCAGAAAGATGATCTTTGGACTGAGCTGAAGGCAAATTTCACCCTACCGCCAGAGGAGGATCCGGAGAAGCCAGCTATAGAGCAATTAATCAAGTCTCATGCTCTTAAGAAGATGGCAGACCTATTCAGGAGGTGGAAGAATGAGCTTAAAATGTTTGTCGACAAAGAAGAGACACTAGAATTCATCGGCCGGTATGAGAAGATCAGAGCTCACTGGCCCGCATTTGTGGCCCACAAGACATCGGAAAAGAGTAAGAAGATGTCAGCGACAAACAAGAAGAATGCTGTGAAGAAGAAGCTTCACCAACGCACGGGGTCAGGTGGCTACCTCAAAGCCCGGCCTAAGTGGGTCAAGTCTGAGAGGGATCTGTTTGATAAAGGGATCGAACCAGAGACAATGAACTGGCCAGACCGTTGCCGGACTTGGTTCTTCGGGGCTGGCGGAACCTTGGACCCTGTATCAGGGAGGTGTCATTGGACGGACGAGCAACTTGCAATACCCGTAGAGAAGCTTAAGCACTATATCGATGCAGCGCAGCAAGGGACGTTCGTTCCAGACAGAGAGAACGACGAGCTCACAATGGCCCTCGGGAATCCTGAGCACCCTGGACGGACACGAGGCACGCCAGGCTCCGTTCCGTGGAAGGCTGGTTTTCCGGACGCGGGCGGTTACAAAACCCAGGAGAGGAGGAAAAAAAGTGGAGCAGATCCAAATTCAGCGTCTGCACGAAAGGGTTCAAGTGCTAGAGGAACGAGACGGCAATAGAGATGTCGAAACTGCCCCCAAAGCTACACCGCCATCTCAGGGTAGAAGCAGCGTGGCTTCCACCAAGCTGCCTCAGCTGGAGCATGCGGCTACTCCTAGCTACCCCGTGGATGCTATCACGGAGTCTCAACATTGCCACCTTATGGCGGAATGGCAGAACTTGAAAGTCAAGGCAGCTGTTGGCTCTGTTTTACCTACGGAAGCCGGCGCAACCTACCACTGCCGGCCGATTCCAGAAGGATATGCTAGGGTGATGGTGGATGAAATAATGGAGGGATTTGAGGACCTCCAGCTTGACCACCCTACCGGTGAAGGGGAGACTCGGCTGGGTTTAGCTCTGAAGACTCCATGCCTATGGCGGAAGGAGCTCATCAAGCTTCCGAACTGGACGGCTCCGGCGAGTAAGGGCACTCCGCCTCCTCCTCCGCCTCCTCCTCCGGAGAGTGACCAGGGCACTTAGCCTCCTTCTCCGGCGTGTGGCGGCACTCCGCCTCCTTCTCCGCCAGCGCCGGCGCGCCAGAGCAGCCAGCCTCCTCCTTCTCCGCCTCGTCAGCAAGGGCGGAAGAGACCCGCCGCTGCTGCGGCTGCTCCGGCACGTCGTAGTCCTTCTCCTCCGCCTTGTAAGCAAGGAAAGAAGACAGCCGCAGCCGCTCCGTCTGCTCTGCCGGCGTCTAGCAGTACAGCTGCCAGAGGCGGGAGGCAATACAGATTCGGTCCTTCTCTGAAGACTCCAGAGAAGTTACCATATGAGAGGACCGAGGAGGAGAACGCGAAGATCATGCGAGCCGAAGTGAAGAACTTCTTTGAAGAGGTCAAAGCAAAGAAACATCCACCTCCGGAGGAGAAGGTAGATCCGGTGAAAGCAAAGCGCACTCTGGCTGCCCTGACAAAACCACCAAAGTCTCCGCCGAGAGGCAACTATGAGCGCGTTCTTGGAAAGGCATATGCCGAAGCGGAGCGGTCGGGAAGTACTGTCAGTGATAAAAGGATGAAAGAACGACGAGCTGGGAAAAAAATTGCCCAGCTCGGCGAACAAGCGAACCAATCGTGCCCCCCGCTCAAGGTGTCAAAAGACATCGTCGCTAATGATCCGGGTATGGTGCCCGGTTATAGCAATCTTGGAGATTGCCTGCCCGACGATGTACATTATGAAATCATGGAGGTGGACGAACACAAATACCATTACGGGAAGCCTCTCGTCAAAGATGTCAGATCTCTAAGCACGATGATGCGAAGACTACATGATTGGTACATGAAAACCTGCAGAGAGTCTGATGGGATGAGTACTTTGATGCTGAGAGTTAAACCGGAGCATGACCTCGTTGGAATTGAACTGCTGAATGTTCCATTTGAGGATTTCTTCTAGTTTTACAATCAAAAGTCCCTCAATAAAACAACGATCACTTGCTACTGTCTGTAAGTAGTACTACTTCTGTCATTAAGTCTCTCTATATAGGTCAGCTCTTTCATTGCATGTATTTATACTTATCCTCACTATATTATGCAGATTGAAGATCGCCGAATTGAAGAAAAGACAAATCGGTGATATTGGGTTCATTAACACAAATCTCATAGATGCATATACGGTTGAAAAACATCCCAAAGAAGCCGAGGCCAACTTGCTACAATCGTTGGTATTAAATCAAAACAAAGATATAATACTCTTTCCTTACAACTTCAAGTGAGTGTTACTATCTTCTGCATATTCGGTTTCCCTTATTAGTCCAGGTTATGGTAATGTAATTGATGACTTATGCATGCATGCGCAGCTTCCACTATATTCTCCTAGAGATTAAGCTTGAGCCGGGAGTAGTAACTGTCTTAGACTCGAGACGAAAAGATCCCCAGGACTATGCGAACATGACTCAAATGCTCCAGAAGTAAGTTAAATCGATCATTATCCACCATATCAGCAACTTTGTTCATTTCCTGATATCAAGTAATTGTTTTCTTTGTCTGGCAGGGTTTGGAGAAAATTCACCTCAAAAGCCCCGGGACTACCGAACCAGCTGCAATTTAGACACCCGAAAGTAAGTACTATAGTAGCATGTTCTGCGCATCTCCTAGTGATTCAAGCGCTAGTTTGATCAATACCATTTAGCATGCTTGCTTATCAGTTTGATTGACCTCTATTTCTTGTAAAGTGGTTGTGGCAGCAACCCGGGAATAATTACTGTGGATACTACATTTGCGAGTCCATCCGCTACCATACCTGTGAGCGGGGCTACACTGAAGAACAATATGAAGTGCGTAAGCAATAATATTCACAATTTTATTTTAATACCATCATTTGTGTTGAGTTTCATTTATTCATATATATATGTATTGACCCCCTTCTTCAAATTAGATTTTTCGGAAGCGGGATCAACTCCTAGCAGAAGATCGTATGCGAGGAATTCCAGAGGAATTGGCGGCATTCTTCCTTGACCACGTGATCGCTGAAAACGGAGAATACTATGTGGACCCTGTGTTCCTACAATATAATTAGGAGATTGTATTGTAAGAGATAATTATTGTATATATGTAGCCGGTAGTGTCGGATAGATATACGAGAATTTGTTGTTCGACCAATATCTCGGAGAAGGAGAGGTGGTCGATATCTTCTCTCTGTATGCATATGTTCATGACGATCTTCTATTTCCTTCATTTGATTACTAGCTAGCGTGTCTACTCCTCTCCATACGTATATAGTACGTAGCGTCGACCAAGCACGGAGATAAGAGAGGACACTTCTCTCTATTAATTAGCTAGCTAACACAATATATGAAACACCTAAATTAACCCCCCAAAACCCCTAAACCACCCCCTTTAAAAAAAACAAAAACCTCAGCTCCTGCCAGGTGCTGACGCGTGGATGCCTATTGGTCCCGGTTGGTGGCACCAACCGGGACCAAAGGCCCTCCTGCCTGGGCTCCCCGCACCGGCCACGTGGACGGCCTTTAGTCCCGGTTCGTGTAAGAACCGGGACTAAAGGGCTAGGGCATTAGTAACGACCCTTTAGTCCCGGTTCCAGAACCGGGACTAAAGGCCCTTATGAACCGGGGTAAAAGCCCCTTTTCCTACTAGTGCAATTGGCGCTAAAGGAAAAAATCCTATAAAAATCATATCATATAGAGTTCCTATGATATTCCTCGACACTAAAGGATGCTTGAAATTGCTGCGGGTGATACGATGGTCTTTCTTTGTAGACTCCTCACCCATCTTTATAGTTACCTCTCGAAGATGAATGAAATGATATATACATGGTATTCTACATGTGCAATTTGGTACAAGAAAACTCGGTAAAAGTTTGCGAGGTTCGAATTTTCAATAAAGCTATATGCACTGCATTTCGGAACGGAGGGAGCATACGACAGTTGCTAACACTCACGTGGAAGATTTGTGTGTAGGAGGAGTGGCTGTTCTGTTAAATGACATGGCAAAACTGACACTGTCGGATGCCGATCTAACGGTTCTTACGGCGTTCGTCAGGAAAAGGCTTGTGGCGAACGTTTGTCGGATAATGATTTACGGACACATGCATTGCATTGATACGTGCCCCCCTCTCTCTTACGCACACGCACCCTCACGAGTCACGACTCTCCCGAGTCCTCTCGCAGACTCGCACGTCGCACCCACCGTCTATCTGCAGGTAGACTCACGCACATATGTGCTCATCACACCCTACCCTCAGAACTTCTAAAAAACAAAAGACGGCGTGCACATTTTATTTTAGCTCACACCTCACACACTTATACTATTACTCTTGCGGTGAACGTTCTTTGGGCATAGTATATTGTACTCTCATAAAGAGAAGCGGTGCACGCACGCACTAGTTCTCTCACACCCACTCGCGGGTACACGTAGGAGCGCATTTTTTTGAAGCTGGTACAACAAGATCACTCCACTATATACAAAAGCAGGAGCCTTAGCGCTTGCTTTACTAGGGTTCCTCTCGTTCACTCTCTCATGCTCTCCAGATCTAAGCAACACATAGGCGGCCACACTCTCTCTCAGCTCACGGCTGGTCACAAATCCGGCCGGACAACCTCGACCGGGGCAGGGGTGTAGGTGCATCATTCATGCTGTCGTCGGCGGCGAGGGAGGAGACCAACGGCTGCCCGTGCGTCCCGACAGGCGGCCGTGCCGTTCTCTCCGAGAGAGCGCCGGCTCGGGAGGGCCTCCGACCCCTTCTTCCTCCCTGCGGTATTGTGGCCAAGATGCGGCCTCCCGACACCGTCTTTGCCACATGCCGACGACCCTCAGGTATATATTCCTTCGAAACCTGCCTTGCTCTACTGCCCCAGCTCCCTTCGTGTGGATCCTTTTCTACTTCCGTCCGCTGTTCCAAAGCCACCTAGACTTCTACTATTATTAGAAGTAAAGCTAGTTCATACAGTCGACTCAAAGCATTGGTTCAAACAGGGAAGAAAGTGGGAAAGCTGTAGCATGAATCTAGGACTGGGTTCTAAGAGGAAACGGGAGAAAGTAGTAATATCTGTCACTGTTTAAATAACCGTATTTCGTATTTGCGCAAACAGGGATGTCTATCTCCATATCGTTTCGGGATGTCTGTCTCCGTATCGTTTCTATCCGCGCAATCAAAAGCACACACCTCAGTTTTAGTACAACTGCGCAAAATGAGATGGCTATCCCTCATTGCCATCGTCTAACCTCCCGTCTTCAAGGTATCCCTACATTGGTACTAGTAACTAAGGTAGAATGACCAACGCAATCTAAAAGAAGCTGATTCGTACGTTTTACTTCCTGATTGCAGTGCAGGGACGAGCGAAAACAACTGCATCCTAGTCTGGAATGCACTTTCTACCAGTTCATCCATGGACCAAGGACTAGCTGGCATGGCTGCACGGCGGTTTTTTGGACAGGTGCGCGGACAAGAGGCATTGTGGTATGCTTATTTCTGCAAATAGCGGTGCTTAAATTTAGTGGAATGCACAAGCATTTTAGCTGGTCAGTACACTGCATGGTTCAGTTCAGCATTCCAGCTAAGACCACAATTATAATTGGTTATTCTGGAATGAGAGAACCTAACCCTGGATGGTGGCAACAAGAAAAAACCAGAGTGAACTCCAGGAAATTTAAGCCTGCCGGGAGGCCCTTTGCTCAGAGAAGCCTTGCTTGTTTTTCCCTGATTTGTAAACCTTCTCACAACTTTGTCTTTTGCTATGAACTAGTATATGTTTGTTATGTTCTATGAATCATTTAGATGTATAAAATTGCTTAACTTATGCTTTTCAAGTTTTTTATGAAGACGAGTTTAATGTGAGTGTTCTGTGAATGTGTGGAATTTATTACATTGTGGCCTCAATTAACTGCATGAACCACTGTAACAAGATACATAGTTGCTTATATGTCAGACAGCAGATTGTTGATTGTTAGCTGGTCGATAGCCTAGTGTTGAAGCGAGTTGAGCCAATGTGTCGTGTTTTGCACAACTGCTTACAAGTGGGGTAGCACCAACAGCGTTTACAAGTACTTATGTATACGTCGGCGCACGGTTCTCGAACGAGTGCTCTATTTCATCAAAACACACACTGCTCGTATGATAAACCGTGACAACTTATGTCTTACCATGCCATATTCATGAAAAAACTAGTGAGGACGCATCTGTTTCGGCAACAATTATGATGGTTCTCACATGATTCACCGGCACACAAAAGTAGCAGCAGTTCCCATAGACGGATTCAAACAAAGTACTAGCCCCAGAGGGGTCGATAACAGGCAAGGTTCAGATAATTAGACACAATCCAAACTACTATTAAACACTAGCTGGGGCAACTATTTCATGCCTCGATCTAATTTGGGCTGGACACAAGACGGACCTTGCCATGAACATCATCGAGGACGTCCCGCAGCAGCTCAATCCTGTGAACCTTCATGAAGACAACCTTGTGGCCTTGCCACTGATAAACTTGTTTGTGGAGGCATGCCACGTCATCTTCCTGCGTAAGCTTGACAAGAACAGTATGCCTCACAAACAAAGGAGTAGCTTTGAACTTCTTGTGCTTCAGTACACCATGGACAACACGCCTGACAACAGTGAGGCTGGAATACAACTCTTCATTGGTATAACCGCAAATGGCTTCCAGGATCCAACAGCCTAAGAACTCTATTTTCCCAGTGCGTATATTCAGGTCGTCCGCCTCATAGCGAGTGACATGTACAACCACACAATCCTTGTCTGCATCAGGGCTCTAATTGAAACAGAAACAAATTCTGAATTACTTTTCAGTATAAGAAACATAAGTTATTTAAACCACTATGTATAGCATGGCATCGAAGCTAATAAAATTTTGTATTATTAATCACCACATACTTCCTTTTCTAAAAAAATCACCACATACTTAGATGAAAAACCACAATCGAGATCGGCAAAGAAGGAAATCACCTTGGGCAGCTCAGCGGGGGGGGGGGGACACATCCTCGAAGGGGGAAAACTGCTCCTACAGTGCCACGGGGGCTGTAACCTCAAACGGGGCGTTGACCATCTCAGTAGTGGCCATGACCGTATCTGGGGTCAGCTCGGTGGTTGCCTCCATCTTCTTGGAGCTCTCTATCTTGTGGGGATCAGCCTCCCGCGTCTGCTCCAATATCGACAGATCTTTGCCTGGTTCTCCTTTGTCCATCATGAAACTGACGAATACTAGGAGACCACTGAAAGGAAAACACAATCGCAATGACAATGAAACAAAAAAGAGAGTGAGGATCGGTTACTGCTTTGCAAAAGTTCTTTTTTTCTCTGAACGAAAGTATACCAACATCACGGATCCGCTTACCTTCCCTTCGTTCGGAGAGAAGAACGGTGGCAGATGCGAGTGTTGCCTTTCTTGAAGACGGTGAGGGAGAAGGGGATTCAGCAAAGAGTGAAATGATGGTTGCTTCGTCCGTCAAACTTAGACTGCAGGGAGGTGGGGTTTTGTGATACGACGGCTCGTTACTACCGCGCTACGACCGGGGTGACTCTCCGCCTGCATACTGCCTTCTAATTTGGTGGATGGCATTTGGGCCCGCGTGCTGCATGGCCCGCATGTCGGTGAACAAAAGTATAACGGCATTTAGTAGAGGGAGACGTTTCAATGACCTAGGAGGAGCCAGAAGCGGTAGAGTGTCTGCACTGTACTAGTAGTAATTGTTTTTCTGGGTAGCTGTAGAGTGTCTCCACTGTACTAGTAGTAATTGTTTCTCTGGGCCCAAGACAAAACAGCCCATCCACACTAGTAAATAGTAAAATCAATTCAAAAGCCCCTCCACACTGGGTGCTCTTCTTCCTCCTCGTTCCCACCCACCTCACGTCAGCTTGCTCCACTCGTACCCCCAAATTCCTCACCTCACTCCTACAGAAAACCCCAGCTCCCCTTCTTCCTCACTCCTACGGAAAACCCCCAGCTCCCCTTCTTCTTCGCTCGCACTACAACTAGGCTCGTCATTCGTTACTCTGCTCAAATCCGTGAGCGCGACGCGACGCCCTCGAGGAAAATGGAGTCGGCTGACCCCAGCGCCAAGAAGATGAGGCTCCTGCCAGCGGCGACGCCTGTTGTAGATCCTGCACCCGGCAGGGCGGGGAGAAGCGGCGACCCCACCCCCACCGAATCCCAGGAACCCATAGAATCTCGGGTGGACCGCATCAGCGATCTCCCGGACGCCGTCCTTGGGGAGATCATCTCGCTTCTCCCCACCAAGGATTGCTGCCGCACCCAAGTCCTCTCAATTCGGTGGCGCCCTCTATGGCGCGTCGTGCCCCTTAATCTCGATTGTCGTCAGCTATCTCTCTTCAATGATTTTGAAATCCCCAGAGCCATCATCTCCTCCCACCAGGGCTCCGTTCAAAGCCTCTGCATCCCGTCATGCTACCTGAGCAAGCATACCATGCCCTGCACGGTGGACGCCTGGCTAAAATCCCCTGAATTCACAGAACTACAGCTGCTTGAGTTCTACTATTCCCCTGGAAATCACATACCACATACCGAACGCCATGAACTTGTGCCCTCAGCACCGATGTCCATCTCGCGGTTTTCGTCCTCTCTCCACACCGCCACCTTTGCGCTGTGCTACCTACCAGACAATCTGGTACTAAACCTTCGACTCCCAATTCTCAAGAAACTTTCACTTGTGCGGGTTCGTATATCGGAGGCCTCATTGCACAGCATCATCCACTCCAGTTGCCCTGCGCTGGAGTGCTTGGTGCTTGTTTTCACAGTTAGAATCGGTTGTCTCCAAATAAAGTCGCCTAACCTTGTAAGAATTGGAACTTCTTTTGACGGAAGGCAGCTCATCATCCAAGATGCCCCTTCACTTCAAAGGTTGGTCCTTGATTCTAGTTATTCACCGTTGCAAATAACCGTCCTCTCTGCGCCTAAACTGGAGACCTTGGGTGTAATACATGATCTCTGTGCTCATTTCAATATGGTGTTTGGCTCCACAGTTCTTCAGGTACTTTATATTATCATCTACACTTGTAACCATAAGCTACATTTTAAATTTCTGCGCATAATTTATATATCATCTTGGGGTACACATTTTGTACTAATATTATGTTCTATGCTCAATGAAGATTTTCTCCATGGATGGCCTATCAATGGTGTTGGATTCTGTCAAGATCTTATATATCCAAATGAATAGTTTTGATCTGAACAAGATTATTGGCTTGCTGCAATGCTTTCCATGTCTAGAGAAGTTGTATATAAAGGTGATAATTTCACGCACATTGGAAGCCCGCATATAGTGTACTAGAATTAACCGTTCAGCTGTTGCTCTTTCGACACTCTTCTTTTAGACCTTAACTATTTTCAATCTTCATGTCTATTTAGGCTACAGGACAGGGTAAGAAAGTTATAACCAATTGGTGGATTCGTAAGCATCGAGATTTTCTCACTTCTCATGAGATTCGATTGAAGACAATAGTGCTAGAACGATATGTAGCCAACCGTGCAAACACAAGATTTGTCACATTCTTCCTGCTGAATGCGAGGTTACTATTGTCCATCAGGCTTAAGTTTATCAGCAGCATGGTTTTGACGGATGGGTATGTCGAAGAGCAAAAAAAGGAGTTTCAGGTGGGAAAAAGAGCTTCTGAACGCGTCGGGCTTCTATTTACAACATATTGTGCTCATAATCCAGTAAATTTTACGACACGGGATGTTCATTCTATGGACCGGACCGATCCATTTGACTGTGACTGCCGAAAAAAGTGCTGGATTTAGATGTTGTTGCCCTTTTCAATCTGGTTTTTTTTGCAAACCTGATGAACAATTAACCCTCGTGCTTTTGTATAGTTTCTAAGCTGGAGTTAGATGTTCCTGCCCTTTTCAACTCGGCTGTGACTGTCATATTTTCTTTGAAACAAGGCAAATGGCTTGCCATTCGTTTAATTTAGAGTGAAATATTGTAACAAATCCCAACCAAGGGAAATAACATCACTCTCGCGGCTGCTTGAGCTCACTGTGCATTACAGAAGCCAAGTGATTAGCCCCCACCAGCACCCACAAACTTATTTCGAACTAGCACATCAAATGGGCTGTAAATTTTCATAGGAAAGGCTACATGACCGTGACAGATTTCGATTCTGATATTTGGGACCCGCGAGGAAATAGCCTATCCAAGGTGGTGTCGACTTACTAGCCAGTCAACAAACGATTCTACCTACCAGCCGTTGGATTGACATCCAACATCTGTCGTGTATCTTCTATCTCTTGTCTTCTTCTTCCTCCAGCCGCCCAAACCAAACCACCCCGTCGGCTCCGCCTGCTCCCGCCTCCCATGGCTGGCTGCGCCTCCGCCGCCCTACCGTACGTACCCTCCAACATTGGCCAGTCCCTCCCTCTATTCCCCCACACGTCCTGTTATTCTCCGGCGATGTCAGCCCCAACACGCACCCGCGCCCGAACCAGTGAACCCTCTGCCTGCGACTGGACCGGCGCATCTTCAACGGCTCCTGTTCGTTCCGTCCAAGGCCTCGCCGTCGTCCTCCGCCTTGCGGCCTTGGTTCGCTCGCCATGTGCGGTGCGCCGCCCTCTTGCGTTGTCAACGTCGTCAACAACCGAGAGGAACAAGGAGATGACTGTACGTGGAGAGGATGACAGTAGGGACCCACCAGCGTCATGGCACTACGCAAGCAAGTGCCTCTATAGTACAAGCCCAAAAATATGGTTCCTCCTAATGGTTGGACATCTGGGGCTCACGCCATTGTCAACGTAGTCAATAAACGAGAGAATTACACTACGAGCGGCTGACACCAGGGACCCAGCAAGTCGCGCAGTTTTTTTTGAGGAACAAGCAGTTGTGATTTATACTAGTTTTAGCGATGGATCAGGGTAACAACGGGGCTGTGCGGGGGCTGTGGCCCGTCTAGCCAGGGTTTTATTTATGTTTACCACATCATGAGCCCAGTTGTGTTTTTTTCTTGCTGAAAATGGCTAGCCCAGTTCTATTTTTTTAAAAGAAATACCCAAACAAGGCCTACTTTCTTTATCGGCCCTGCTGGGCTGCAAATCTTTCAAGACGAGGAGAGTTTCATTCGGTTTGCCCAGAAATGGGATGTACATTTTTAAAGCACATCAAACCGGGAATTAGTTTCAATTTTTCTTCATTACAAGATCTTAAATTCCATTGATTTTTATGCGTGGACAATTATTTGGATTTTATATTTATATAAATTATTTTTCAAAATAGTTTGAAGGTGAATCGATATTTCTGGATTAAAAATAGTTGACCGCACCGAAATATGCAAAATTTCGTATACTTTTTAACCGTGGCCACAATATGGGGTGTAATGCTAACAAAAAGAAGATGGGCTCCAAAAAAATTCTTAAGAATTAGCAAATGGGCTGTACATTATTAGAAATAATGGCAGATGGATTGTATGCTGTTTTCCACAGATTTGAGGCTGACTTGTGCGCCTACTACAGGTTGACGCGTATGCTTTCATAAAAAAAGGTTGACGCACACGCAACGCCCTGTCAACTTAGTCAACACACGAGAGCAGTGGCTGTTGGATGTCCATCCAACGGCTGTCGTGCTTCTTCAATCTCTGCTCTTCATGCTCCAGCCGCTCAAACAAGTGCCGGCGGGACTGCCTACTCCCTCCTCCCGCGGCCGGCTATGCTGCCACGCAGGCCTCACGGCCCCATCGTACTCCCATCGCTGGCCTAGCCATCCCTCTACTCACCCACACATGCTGTTATTCTCCGGCGACGGCAAACGAACCAGTAAACCCTCGTACTCCTCCGCGTGGGAAACAACTGCCGAGTATTCCTTGGCTCCGTGTCGTTCCCTTCCTAGGCCTCGCCATCGTCCACCGCCCTGGTGCTCTCGGCGCGGCCTGGTCAACATGGTCAATGAACGACATCCATCGGAAGTGGACTATACGTGGAGAGGCTGACAGCTGGGTCCACGGCCGCACGCAAGGAAATGCCTCCTTATTACGTGCAAAATAATGATTCCTCCACCTGACAGCTAGGACCCACAGGAAGGGCCTCTGTATTTCACGAAAAAAACGTTCCCCCCGCTGACAGGTCGGACCCATCAGCTATATCTTCGCACGCAAGGAATTGCCTCCTTATTACGCCCAAAAAAATGAATACCCCCCTGCTAGCTGGGACCCACCATATTGTTGGGCTGACTTGTGGGCCTACTAAGTTGACGGGGACGGAGGGCTTTGTCAACTTAGTCAATACTCCAGTGACCGTATGATGTCCATCCAACGGCCATAGTGCTTCTTCAACCTCTGGTCTTCTTGCTCTAGCCGCCCAAAGCAGCGCCGGTCGTGCCGCCTGCTCCTGCCTCCCGTGGCCGGCTGTGCTACCGCGGAGGCCTCACCACCCCCATACTACTACCACCACAGGCCAGCCATCCCTCCACTCACCCACGCCCCCTGTTATTCTGCGGCGACGGCAGCCTCACACCGCAGCCGAACCAGTGAACGCTCGTACTCCTCTCCGCGTGGGCATCCACTGCCGTGTCTTGCCCGGCTCCGCGTCATCCCCTTCCTAGGCCTCGCCGTCGTCCACCGCCGTGGTGCTCTCGGCGCGGCGAGGTAAATGTGGTCAACGACCGACTTCCATCAGAAGAGTACTGTACGTGGAGAGGCTGACAGCTAGGTCCACGGCAGCCGCAAGGAAGTGCCTCCTTATTACGCGGAAAATAATTATTCCTCCACCTGACAGCGGGGACCCACCGGACAGGCCACCAGTATTTTGCGAAAAAATCGTTTCCCTCTGACTGCTGGGACCCACCGCACGAGCCACCGTATTTCTCAAAAAAAAATCCCCCCGCTGTCAGCTCGGACCCACCGGAAGTGCCTCCTTATTACGCACAAAAAAATGAATACTCCCCCGGCTAGCTGGGACCCACCTTGGTGGGAGGCTTACTTGTGGGCCTACTAAGTTGACGGGGACGACGGGCTTTGTCAACTTAGTCAATATGAACGATTCTAGCTCCAGTGACCGTACGATGTCCATCCAACGGCAGTAGTGCTTCTTCAACCTCTAGTCTTCTTGCTCCAGCCGCCCAAAGCAGCGCCGGTCGTGCCGCATGCTCCAGCCTCCCGTGGCCAGCTGTGCTGCCGCAGAGGCCTCACCGCCCCCTACTATTCCCTCCGCTGTCCAGGCCCTGCGGCGATGGCAGCCTCACACCGTAGCCGAACCAGTGAAGCCTCGTACTCCTCTCCGCGCGGGCTTCCACTGTCGCATCTTCCCTGGCTCCGCGTCGTCCCCTTCCTAGGCCTCGCCATCATCCACCGCCGTGGTGCTCTCCACGCGGCGTGGTCAACGTGGTCAAGGAACGACTTCCATCGCAAGAGTACTGTACGTGGAGAGTCTGACAGCTAGGTCCACGGCCACAGCCCAGTTTTTTTGTGATTTGCCAAGTAAGTCGCTTTGTCAGGCCTGTTGGGCTGCAAATCTTTCAAGACGAGGAGAGCTTTCATTCGGCTGGCCGAGAAAATGGCCCATTAGTAATGAGAAATGGCCTGTACATTTTTAAAACATATCAAACCGGCAATTAGTTTCAAATATCTTTTTTTCATTTCAAGATTTTAAATTACATTAATTTTTATGCATGGAGAATTTGTTGGATTTTATATTGATATACATTTATTTTTAAAATCAGTTTGAATGTGAGTCGAAATTTCGGGATTAAAAACAGTTCGGACCGCACCGAAATATGCAAAATTTCGTATAATTTTTTAACCGTGGCCACAATATGGGCTGTAATGCTAACAAAAAGAATATGGGCTCCAAAAAAAACCTTAAGAATTAGCAAATGGGCTGTAAATTATTAGAAATAATAGCAGATGGGTCGTATGCTGTTTTCCACAGATTTGAGGCTTTCCTAAAAAAAGATTGACGCACAAGCACTGACTGTTGGATGTCCATCCAACGGCCGTTGTGCTTCTTCAATCTCTGCTCTTCCTGCTCCAGCCGCTCAAACAAGCGCCGGCGGGACTGCCTGCTCCCTCCTCCCCACGGCCGGCTGTGCTGCCGCGCAGGCCTCACCGCCCCACCATACTCCCATCGCTGGCCTAGCCATCCCTCTACTCACCCACACCTGTTGTTATTCTCCGGCGACGGCAGACGAACCAGTAAACCCTCGTACAGTCGTACTCCCCTTCGCGTGGGAAACAACTGCTGAGTCTTCCCTGCCTCCGTGTCGTCCCCTTCCTAGGCCTCGCCGTCATCCACCGCCGTGGTGCTCTCGGCGCGGCGTGGTCAATGTGGTCAACGACCGACTTCCATCGGAAGAGTACTGTGCGTGGAGACGCTGACAGCTGGGTCCATGGCCGCAGCAAGGAAGTGCCTCCTTATTACGTGCAAAATAATTATTCCTCCACCTGACAGCGGGGACCCACCAGACGGGCCACCGTATTTCACGAAAAAAATGTTTCCCCCTGATTGCTGGGACCCACCAGCTACACCTTCGCATGCAAGGAAATGCGTCCGGGCAAAAAAACGATTCGCCCCCCTGACTGCTGGGATCCACAAGCTACATCTTCACACGCAAGGAAGTGCCTGACAGTCGGGACCCACCTGGTCGCAGCGTACGTAGCGTTGTCATTCTGGTCGCGAGCGTGTACGTACATATATACTGGTGGATGTAGAGGCGCGCACGTGTCTAGTAGAGGCGGGCACATAGCATGTACACGTACGTACAGCGGCCAGGGTGCAAGAAAGAAAATACGGCCACGTATGTGTACATACGGGCGGGGTCTCGAACGCCTACTCGCGCATACGTACGGCGAGGGCTCGTTGACATGGCTGGGTCGGAACGGAGAAACAGCGTCGTCTTCGTGTTAATGGGGAGACAACGAAATGCGTCCGTGTTCATGCGGAGGCAACGGAATGCGGCGTGTTCATCGGGAGGCAATGGAACGCGTGGGAGCCAACCGGCTGGGTCGGAACGGAATGCGTGGTCGTGTTCATCGGGAGGGCTTGGACGGAACAGGCGATGGAAACAAGGCCTGGCGTACCGCAGAACGGAGGAAACGGCCTTGTGTTCGACCGGCCACGTTCGAAACGGGATCCTGTTCATCGGGAGGGGTCTGGCGTACCACAAAACGGACGAAACGGACCTCCTACGGTCGAAACGGGGGTCCTGTTGATCAGGAGGGGTGTGACGTACCACAAAACGGACGAAACGGACCTCCTACGGTCGAAATGGGGGTCCTGTTGATCGGGAGGGGTGTGGCGTACCGCAAAACGGACGAAACAGACCCCCTACAGTCGAAACGTTGGTCTTGTTCATCAGGAGGAGTGTGGCGTACCGCAAAACAAGACTCCACGGGATACTGTTCATCTCCACCGTCGACCTCCACCAGCCTCCACGGGCTACCGTCGACCTCCTCCAGCCTCCACGGGCTCCTGTTCATCCAGCCTCCACCGCACGCTACTCCACCGGCTACTGTTCAACCACCCCTCCACGGGCACCCCTCCACCGTCTACTGTTCATCCAGCCCTCCACACCACGGGTTCCTGTTCAACCAGCCCTCCATGGGCACCCCTCCACTGTCTACTATTCATCCA
>NC_057808.1:16417259-16420393 GCF_018294505.1 Triticum aestivum | reverse complement strand
CACAACACTCACTGTTCATCCCAGAGGCAGCATCGATCGGCTTCAGTTAGCAGCAGTAGCGAAGGAATCGCTCGATCGGGTTCAGTTAACAGCCATCGATCGATCGCTCGGGTTCAGTAACGCGTAGCCTGCAGTGCAATCGCTCGGGTTCAGTTAGAGCCCAACGCCTCGCTCGGGTTCAGTTAGAGCCAACGCCTCGCACACACACGCGTACGTGTACGAGAGAAACGCGCATCGCTCGGCCCCCGACCTCCCACCGTAACCGGGAACTCCCCGAAATTTTCCTCGCCCTCGCTTCTACCACGATTTTTTCCATCATGGACGGCCCAAAGAATGTCATGCAGCTGCGTCTCCGGCCCGCCCAGGACGAAAAGCCCATTTTCTGTCATGATTTTTTGTCATAGAAGTAGGATCCCACCACATCTATGATGATACCGGGTTTTGTCACAATTATCGTCATAGAAGTGTCATATGTATGACAGGAAAAAAATTCGTTCGGCCCAAAATGTCACGGATGTGTCTTTTTTTACTAGTGATGTTAAGTCAGATTATAAGCCGGTGGATGTTAAGTCAGATTATAAGCCGGCACATGTTAAGTCAGATTATAAGCTGGCGAATGTTAAGTCAGATTATAAGTTGGAGGATGTTAAGTTAGATTATAAGCCAGATGGTAAGCCGGCAGATAGTGGTAAGCCGGCAGACAGTCGTAAGCCCGAAGACGTTAAGAAGCCCATGGAGAGAAGCCCGTGAAGAAAAGTCAGAAATAGTTTATGTCTTAATCCGACTAGGACTCTACATGTAACCCGCCCCTTCAACTTATATAAGGAGGGGCGGGGCACCCCAAGAGGGACAGGAAATAATCGTTAAGGCTAGACAAAACTAGGAGAGCCGGTTTACGGTGACTCCCTCATGAGTATAATGAGACCTAGCCACAAACAGCATGTAGGGCTGTTACCGGATGATGTTTCCCGGGGCCCGAAGCTGTCTAAACCCTTGTCTTGTGTTGCGTCTCTCGATTCCGATCAACCCCTCTCAAGCTACCACATAGATGTGTTGGCCTCACGACTAAGTGCTCACACTAAGACATCTGTCGTGACAATTCCATGACAGATCCCATCTTTTTATCCTTAGTAGCAACGATACAAACGTGTCGGTTCCCTTTCTGTCACTGGGATCAAGCACCGTAAGATCAAACCCACTACTGGGCACCTCTTCCCTTTGTAAGATAAATAGATCAAGTTGGCCAAACAAAACCCAAATATCGGAGAAGAAATACGAGGCTATAAGAGATCATGCATATAAGAGATCAAAGAAACTCAAATAACTTTCATGTATATAAAAAGATATAACTGATCATAAACTCAAAGTTCATCAGATCCCAACAAACACACCACAAAAGAGTTACATCATATGGATCTCCAAGAGACCATTGTATTGGGAATTCAGCGAGATAGAGGAAGCCATCTTTGCTACTAACTACGGACCCGAATGTCTACAAAGAACTACTCACGCATCATCAGAGAGGCACCAATGGAAGTGGTGAACCCCTCCGTGATGGTTTCTATATTGGATCTGGTGGTTCTGGACTCTACGGCGGCTGGATGAATATTTCATTGACGCTTCTAGGGTTCTGGTATTTTGGGGGTATTTTTAGAGCAAAGAGGGGGTCCGGGGGCACCCCAGGTGGGCAAAACCCACTAGGGCGCGCGAGGAGGCTGGTGGGTTGTCCCCTCCTCGGGACACCCCCCAGGTGCAACCAGGGCCCATCTGCTTCCTTCTGGCCCATAAAAAATCATCATGGAGTTTCATGGCATTTGGACTCCGTTTGATACTGATTTCTTGCGATGTAAAAAACATGGAAAAAACAGCAGCTGGCACTGGGCACTATGTCAATAGGTTAGTACCAAAAAATGATATAAAATGACTATAAAATTATTATAAAACATCCAAGATTGATAATAAAACAGCATGGAACAATCAAAAATTATAGATACATTGGAGACGTATCAGCATCCCCAAGCTTAACTCCTACTCGTCCTCGAGTAGGTAAGTGATTAAAACAAAATTTTTGATGTGGAGTGTTGTTCATCAAGTCATATCATATTATTTTCTTTATAGCATGGACATTTGGACTTTTATGTGATTCAAAGCTATAGTCTAGTTTTTACATAATAATTTGGATACTCAAGCATATCAACAAGCAACCATGTCTTTCAAAATATCAATGCTAAAATAGGTTATCCCTAGCCCATCATGCTCAAACATTGATCCATTCATGAAACACACTCGAATATTAACTACACCCAATACTTGAGCACGATCATATTGCCTCCTAGTTGGTGCTTTTATAAGAGAAGATGGAGCAAAATTTAAAATAAAAATTGCATAAAGTAAAGCACTAGTAGAAAACGGGGCTTTAGTCCCGGTTGGTAAGGGCCTTTAGTCCCGGTTTTTGAACCGGGACTAAAGGGTCGTTACTAATGCCTCCCCCCTTTAGTCCCGGTTCTTACACGAACCGGGACTAAAGGCCGTCTACGTGGACGCAGCCTGGAGCTCCACCTTTAAGATCTCAATTCTATTAACCCTCAGGAATTTAGCTTGAGCATGAAGTGACATATTTCACTGTTTGAGTTTGAAACTATTGTTTTAAAAAACAATAATTATTTAGTAACACTAATATTTCTGGAATAATTAGTTTGACCATTGTTTGACCACTGTTTGGCCACAGTTTGACCACACTTTGACCAGATTTGACCAAAATTCAAAAAAAATGAAATAATTATTTAGTAACACTAATATTCTAGAATAATTGGTTTGACCATTGTCTGACCATAGTTTGACCACATTTTGAATTTTTTTGAATTTTTTTTGCCTCTCCATATCTTAAAAGCCCCGTATCTTTTTTTCTGTTAGATTTTTGAGGATTTTGAAAATGTTTAACGGGGTTCCCCCGATTAAATTCGGATGTAACTTTTCGAGTAGATGATTTTTCATATAAATTTTTTTTAAGAAATTCCAAAGAGATTTTGCAAATAAAGTCAAAATTCATATTTGTTAATTTTCCCAACAACTAGACCACATATCACATGGGAAACTTATTTTATTTTATTTTTTTGACATTTCCATCATTTTCT